>NC_028352.1:22707415-22716816 GCF_000741045.1 Vigna radiata var. radiata | reverse complement strand
ATATTTGCATCTAACTTTTAATTTTATAAAATGGAAATGGTGGAAGTACTAATATTGAAGTTTCCTTTGAATTTTATGTTAAAAATTATAGATATTATATGAAAAAAAACACACACATATATAAATATTTTTCTAAAAATTTAGAATAAAATTTTACCATTTATTAAGTAATTTGAAAATAAAAAATTATATTCAACAGCAAAAATAAGATCGAATCAACTTATTTAAGATCACAAGTTCAAATTTAAGTCATATAAATGCTCTATTAATGAACCATGTAAATGCTCCATTAATGTAGAAAAGAAAAAAAAATGTAGTGGAAAGATGTAGGGTATTTTTGGAATAAAAGAAAATAATGAAGAAGTGTAAAATATTTTTAAAATAAATTAAAATAGTGAAGAGGTATATGCCCCACTTAGGAAGATGGAGAGAGCAACACCCTTTAAATCATAACAGAGCAAGAGGACAAATGCATGCAGAGGGCCAAATCGTGTACTTTGGCGACACTTTCATTTCAAGTGAAGTGAAGAAGAGAATAATACATATTTTATTACACTCTACTTTTCTTCAGTCCCTAAATATAAAATGTTGTTTTATTTTTTTATAAATCAATATGTGATTATTTTTGTTATTAAAATAAAATTAATTATTTTCGACCACAGATAACAAATACTATGAATTAACTCTTTTCTCTCTATCGTGAATAGTAGTTTTAAAAAAAATTAAACCTTCGCTACCTCTCTATTTATACATTGAGGACAATTTCTAAACGTATTAAAATTATAAAAAATGAATTATTTATAAATAAAATATCTGTTTTCTTAATAAATATGAATTCATTTTTAATATATTGTATTAATGTTGGAGTGCAAACAAAGTCCCACATTGAGTGAAAGAAGAACTAGTTAAGGATTTATATATACATAGATATCTCCAATGGTAAGAGGCCTTTTGGAGTGGTACCAAAAGTAAACCCTTGAGGGCTTGGCCCAACCATAGTCCTTTGTTTTGAGGGAGGATGTTGAAGTGCAAACAAAATCCCATATTGAGTGAAAGAATGACTAGTTAAGGGTTTATATACACATAGATAATTAAATTATCAATCAATAGGACTTATATGGCATGCAAAGTTGGAACTCTAGCACCAACTTACAAATTAGCAATGTTTTTCTTGACAAACGTTTACATAAAACATTCTTTTTCGATTGTTGTGTCGTGAATCAAATCAGTCGACAAATCATTTCTTATAAAAAAATTACTATACATTTTAAAAATAAAGATTCAGTCCTTTATATGAAAATAAATAAATGATTTAATTTTTAACACGTAGTACAACTTTAATAAAAAAAAAATAAGAAGCAAATCCCAGACCATTGAAAATTGATATAAAATAAAATAAGAGCAATAACTTGAGAATTGACATCTACCATATACTTGAGAATTGAAAATTGACAAACTTGAATTTTAAAATATGTAGTCTACCTTTTATTATATGTGATTGACTTGGCTGAACTAATCCAACCAAACAATTTTTCTACCAACTTTGAAGGTTGAATAAGAGACAAACGAGAAAATAACGTTCTCTTACTCTTCCGAGAAAGTAACTTATAACTAAACATTTTTTTCTTTCTAAGTTTTTTCCAATGAGAAAAGAATAAAAATGAAAGAAAAGTAAAAATTAAGATTATTAAAATAAATAATTTATGATTAATAATAAAGTTAAGAAGACTTTTATATCAACGAATGAATTTAACTTATCATTACAAAATTAATTTATAAAAATAATATTTATTTCCTTGAAATACTATAATTTTTTTTCCTATCAATCCAATACAAACCTATTTGTTAAAACCAACCGTGAATCACATGCCCTCTCATTGAGTTTTGATATCTGTGCACAAAAGGCAGACCAAATGATATCAATATAAAGGAAGAAAACACCAGTTATATCTTTACGAGTGGATTATAAATAAAATATGATTAGCAATAACAAAGTAATAAAATTATTTACATTTTAGCACATTTATAAACACTTTAAAAATTTGTGTATGAAATGAACTTTCAATTTATCGAAAAGCTTTGAAAGCACGATAATATAATAAGATGTTTTGTTATCTTTGTGTATATAATATTATAGAATTAAATATGTTTTAATTTAATTTTAAGTGATTTTTTTAAATATCTGACTTAATTTAGTTTTTAAGATTAGTATAAATTTAATTTTTTTAACAATTGGTTAAATTTATTTAATGTTTTAAAAATGTATAAGTTTTTTAATTTATTTGACATGTTTTAATTTTAATATTAATTGAGAAGCATAAAAGGTTAAATAAATGTAATAAATTTTAGTGAAAATATTAAATCTATGTATTTTTAAAATTAAAAAGGTAAATTGAATCAGAGTTTAAAAGAAAAAAGAAAAAAACTATTTTAAAGTTTTACTTGAAGTGAAGCAACAAAATCATGTTTAACCAAATATTAAATTAGGGAAAGTGAATTAATTATTGAGGGACAGAGAATTTAGGGTGGAGAAAAATGGAGATGGTGGGTTGAATTGATGAAGAAAATGGCGGGTCTGAATACGACAGAGAATAGACGGTGGTTGTCTCTCTCTGCGATGCGTGGGGTTGGAGAAGAAAACATGGTTGTCTCTTGTACCACCGTGATGTTGTGGGCGAGGGAGATATGAAGTGGAGAAGATGAAGGTGACGGAGAAGGTTGAAGGTAGGTTAGAGTGTGATGGAAGAAAAGAGGGTCTTGTAGGCAGAGACGTGGAGGGTGTTGGACAGCTTTTTAAGGTTGTTGTTGGGTGTCGGTGGAGATCACTGGGTTGAGGATGGGAATAATTTTAAGAAAATGAAAATGGAGTTGTGGTGTAGTAGAAGGAGGTGTGAAAAGGAATGTAGAGATGAGTTAATAGACATGGGATCGAAAATATGTTAGATATAAAAATAAAAAATGACGTGTAGGGCTATCATTGGAAGGCGAGATGCGTGAAAGATCAAAATTGAAGGTGTTAAAAATGATTTTTTTTTTCCTTCGGATGTGGACAAAATTTCAATGTGGTGGAGAAAAATAGTTTAGAGAAATAAAATAAAAAATTATTTTATTTTATAAGATTTTTATTTTTTGTGTGTATTATTATCTCTGGTTATTTTTATTAAATAAAAAATTATTTTTCTTAATTATTTTTTTAGTTTTATTTTTTCATTTTAAAAATTAAATACTAATTTAGTCTTTTTTTTATTATTGAATTTATTTCTTTTTAAAAGTAGTTTAAATAGTTAATAAGATATTGTCAAAAAGAAAAGTCTATATGAAATGACTTCTAGCATATTTTATTTTATCATAATGTGTGTGTCTTTTTTTCATTTTCATAAAATACATTCTACCTTAAGATCCAACTTTATATTAAATTTTCTTCCTTGAGATACAGAACCTATCTCCACACATTTTCATTATTTTTCAACATTGAACCTCTCATCCTCGTCAATTTTTTCTTCTTCTTTGCATTGTATTTTCTTTTCACAAAACTAACACACCCAACATGAAATTCAATCACAAACAACTTTATCTTCTTATCCAAGTAATTGTCATTTAATAACCGATGAATCCATAATCACATATAAAAAACTTCCTTTTTTTTTTTTGAGAACCTCGTTCACTCTCGTCATAAAACAATCATTAAACTTAATTTTTCTATCTCTCATTCTCACTATAAGAGAAGCAGAAAGATTATAACTACACATTCTTCATTTTCTCATTCACTTCATATCCAATCAAACACATAATCACAAAAAAAAAAAAAAGGAGCAAAGTTAGTATAAAAACATCACGGCGAGTGACAACATGGACGTGGTCGTGGCGACAACTAAAAATGGAAAATACGAATAAGATAAACTAAATCCTTTGGATCACCTTCAGACATGTTAGACAAACTATTATACTCTGATATTATATTCAAAACTATTTAAATGATATTACAAAATAACTAAATTAATGAAAATTATAACTTAATTGAATTAAAAAATATATCAAACAAACTAAAAAGAAACTAAACTAATATTTGTTTTTTTTAACACTAGCTTTTAAAAATTAAAAAAATTAATTATTTGGACCAAATTAAATGTTAATTGTAATAAAATTATTTATATTTTAGTGCACTTAAATAAATGTGTTTCTAATTGAATCAAATTATTTATGTTAGAAATGAGTTTTCAATTTATGGTAAAGCGTTAAAAACACGATCTAATTGAATCACGAAAGAATTAATAAAAATTAGTATCTTTACATGTGTATATATATATATATATATATATATAATATTATATAATGAAAAGTGAATTAATTTACTATAAATACAATTAAAGTTGTAATATAATACGAGGAGAAAGATGCGACAAATATATCTGCAGTAAATTAATTAAGTTTCCATAATGTATATAAAATAAAATAGAAACGCTGAAAGAAAAGGAAAATGAGGTGAAAGAAAAGGAAAGGTAGAAGGTAAGGTTGAAAAAATAACCTAAGGATAGGAGGAAGTAAGAAGGAAGAAAAAAAGCAGATCTGGTAGTCCACTCACCAACTCCCTCTCTCGGCCCTTATTTATACCCACACTCCTGCATCTCCCATTCGTCACTCACCGCCTCATTCTCTCTAAACCCCACTCACTCTTCTTTCTCTTGCTGCTGCGCAACCATGTCTCTATTGGTCGAGAAAACCACTAGCGGCCGCGAGTACAAGGTCAAGGACCTTTCCCAGGCGGACTTCGGCCGCCTGGAGATCGAGCTCGCCGAGGTGGAGATGCCGGGCCTCATATCCTGCCGAACTGAGTTTGGCCCATCACAGCCCTTCAAGGGTGCCCGCATCACCGGCTCCCTCCACATGACCATCCAGACCGCTGTGCTCATTGAGACCCTCACTGCCCTCGGCGCCGAGGTTCGCTGGTGCTCCTGCAACATCTTCTCCACGCAGGACCACGCCGCCGCTGCCATCGCCCGCGACAGCGCTGCCGTGTTCGCCTGGAAGGGAGAGACCCTCCAGGAGTACTGGTGGTGCACTGAGCGCGCCCTTGACTGGGGCCCCGGCGGCGGTCCTGACCTCATCATCGACGACGGTGGTGACGCCACCCTCCTCATCCACGAGGGTGTCAAGGCCGAGGAGCTCTATGAGAAAACTGGTGCCCTCCCCGACCCCGCTTCCACTGACAACGCTGAGTTCCAGATCGTGCTTACCATCATCAGAGATGGGTTGAAGACCGACCCCACCAGGTACCGCAAGATGAAGGAGCGTATTGTTGGAGTTTCTGAGGAGACTACCACTGGTGTGAAGAGGCTGTATCAGATGCAGGCTAGTGGGAGTCTTCTGTTCCCTGCTATTAATGTCAATGACTCTGTCACCAAGAGCAAGGTATTGTGTTTTTCAGATCTGTTACTTTTCTAGTGTTTAGACGTTGAGCTCGATTCAGATCTGTCTGTTTTAATGCTGTGAAGTGGATTCTTGAATCTGTTAACTGATTAACTAATGTTGAGCTCGATTCAGATCTGTCGGTTTTAATGGGATTTGTGGCATTGGTGAAATGGATTTATTTAACCTGTTAACTGATTGATTAATGTTCTGAAAGAAATTTGGATTGGTATCTAGGAATTGATTTGAAACATCTCTAGGTAACTTATTTACACGGAATTTTACTGTTAACTGGCTTTTGAGTCCAATTACATGCTATATCATTCAAAATCGGAATCAAATTTTGAACTCTTCACCCAAACTAACTGCTTTTTTTATCAGTTGTTGTATGATTTTTTAAAGGAAGAGGTTGGTCATTGAATTTCTAGCTGATAGTAATTGGATTTTGTTGTTATTTTTTGTATAACCTTTTGATCTGTGGTTTGTGACAGTTTGACAACTTGTATGGGTGCCGTCATTCTCTGCCCGATGGTTTGATGAGGGCTACTGATGTTATGATTGCGGGGAAGGTGGCTGTCGTGGCTGGATATGGTGATGTTGGCAAGGGTTGTGCTGCTGCGTTGAAGCAGGCTGGTGCTCGTGTCATTGTGACTGAGATTGATCCCATCTGTGCCCTCCAGGCTCTCATGGAAGGCCTTCAGGTTTTGACCTTGGAGGATGTTGTATCTGAGGCTGATATCTTTGTTACCACCACAGGTAACAAGGACATCATCATGGTTGACCACATGAGGAAAATGAAGAACAATGCCATTGTTTGCAACATTGGTCACTTTGACAATGAGATCGACATGCTGGGGCTGGAGACCTACCCAGGTGTGAAGCGCATCACAATCAAGCCCCAGACTGACAGGTGGGTGTTCCCTGAGACCAACACCGGCATCATTGTCTTGGCCGAGGGTCGTTTGATGAACTTGGGATGTGCTACAGGACACCCCAGTTTTGTGATGTCTTGCTCCTTCACCAACCAGGTCATTGCCCAGCTTGAGTTGTGGAAGGAGAAGAGCACTGGCAAGTATAAGAAGGAGGTTTATGTTTTGCCCAAGCACCTTGATGAGAAGGTGGCTGCACTTCACCTTGGCAAACTTGGAGCTAAGCTCACCAAGCTTACCAAGTCTCAGGCTGATTACATCAGTGTGCCTGTTGAGGGTCCATACAAGCCTGCTCTCTACAGGTACTAAGTTCGTTGTTGTGACAATCCAAGGAGAGCGTGGGAAAGGCGAAACAGTTTTATGAATCGGCTTGTTTTGGTTTAATTTTTTTTCTTGGGATTTTTTGTGCTAGGTTTACATCTATATGTAGAAGAAGAATTGTTTTCCTCATTTTGTAGAACTTGTGTTTGGTTGGGTGGGACGTGTAGGAGCGCTATACAGCCTCTTGGATTCTGTGATATGAATCCAATTTGGTTTGAAATAAGGCTTGTTTTGATTGGGGGTGGTGGCGTTCTGGTTTAACTAAAGTTTGTGTTTTTTTTTCCACCTTTTTAATATATCAAAGAAAATAAGAAACATGAAAAAAAAAACCCTACTTGCATTGCATCCACGATTTCTATAGTTCGCAGACTTAAAGCTCTATTTAAGTGGTAAGGCAAACCAATTTCTGTGATAATTATTGATTTACAGTTTATCCCTTAAAGTGAAGGGTGTTAAACTTGAGCATTTTAATGCAAAAGTATATATTAAAATAGCAAAAATGATATTTTTGTGTCGGTAAATGAAATTTCTTTTTTGAAAAATAAAGGTGTTTAAATATTTTTTTATAGTAATATATAAATTAAAAATAAAGGAAATTAGAAATTTGAAAAATATAATAAATAAAATAAGAAAGTCAGAAAATTTGAATAACTAATAAAATAAGATTATAAAAGAAAATAAAAGAGAGAGAAAAGAAGACAGAAAATCATAAAGGTTTAATAAAAAAATGAGTTTGTTTCTTTTATAAATTAATAAGTTTTTATATAGTGCCCCTAATGTTTCGTTTTTATATTTTTTTAGGTCAGTAAGCCATTCTCTTTTTCTTTCACACCCTTATTTCTTTTTGTATCCCACACCACCTAAAAAATCTTCTCCAACATTTACTTTTCCACACATCACTTAAAAAATTCTCTTCAATCCTCTCTTTCTTAACCATTCACGAGCTTCATAAATCTGTTATGGTGAATCCTAAGATCTTCTTTGCCATGCTATAGTTGATCTTCTACGTGGTTGAATGCGTTTTGCTATTAGTTTATTGCTCTATTCCTCCTCTATTAGTCTTTTATTTCTTTTCTCATTCTCCTCTATCAGTCTTTTATTTTGATTTTTTTCTGTATTGTTGATTCTGTTCTCCTCTATCAGTCTTTTATTTTTATTTTTTTCTGTATTGTTGATTCTGTTTTTTGCGATATTTCGGTGTCACTTCACATGCATAATGGATACAGAAATTATGAGATTTAAATAAAAAATAAGAATATACAACCTGAAAATAATATTACAAAATCACACAAAATACAAATCCAGTTGGAACTTACTATGTTTCTAGAATTTCAATTGAATTGAAGAAAAAAAATTGTTTCATAGAGAATGATATCCTTCTCAATTCATCACAAACCAAAATTCATAATTTTCCTTTTTCTGTTTCATAGCATGTCTTCTCAACACGAAGCATGATCTCATAAAATAGCAGATCAACACAATTGAAATAGAAACAAAATAATTAAATTAAAAACAGGAGAAAACATAATAGGGATGATGTCGCGGTGAGAGAAATGGCGAATTCAAGGCTTCTCGCGAGCAGCGTTGGTAGCCACGGTGACGAGATGCCGACGATGTCGGTGAGGGCTCCGGTAGCGCCGTCGTAACATCAGCAATGAGTTAGTGGCAGCAAGAGCAGCTAAAAGAGGAACATAAGTAATGCTTTCCGCGGTAGCTTGGGCCACTCTCCAGTCTCTCGCGGCGGCGTGGCCTGAACCATTCTCCATTCTTCAATGAAGGCGCTCCTATTCGTAGTGATGTCTTGAGATGGTGAACGTGCGACAGAGGAGGCGAAAGGGCGATGCTGTCACCGGTGGCACACTAGGAGGTTGCCATTAATAGCGACGGGTACATAGCCTGGCGTGGTTTGATCAGAAAGTGAAGATGCGTCGCGAGAAGAACTGGGGTTAGATTTCGCGACTTGAAAAGAGGGGAAACAGGATGTTGCTGCCGACGTGGTTACCGATGACGGACGGTGCCGCAGACGGTGGCTCTGGATTGGGCCGATGCAGCGTGGCAGTGGGTTGGGCCAGACCGGGCCTGGCATGTTGATGTTCACGAAGGCAAAGAAGTTTTGTTTTTTTTTTTTAAAGAAAAGAAAAACCTGTTTTAGAAATAGAGAATAAAACAACAAAGGGGTTACTCCTTCTACCTCCCCAATTCCAACCCCCACCTCTCATTCCATTTTTACTCTTTGCTTTATTTTTTCTATTCCAATTTTATCCTTTAGCAAAAATTTATATTTAGAAATAAAATTTTATAATTTTATTCTCCCACCCCCCACATAGCTTATTTATTCTTTTTTTTTTTTATCTTCATCCTTTCATCTTTACGCTTTCTTCCCACGAATTCTTTGTTCTATTTTTCTAGAAATTCTTTCTCCCATTTTTCTTGTATTTCAAGTGATAATTGAGATATCGATTTCTTCTGGAAGAATTTGTCCTTCAATTATTATATCTCTGCTTCGAGTTGAGGTTAATAATACTTTCGTAAAACCGTTAAAACGGATGGCGACTTCTGTTCACCCTTAAACGGATGTTGACATCCGTTGACGGATTCCCACATCCGTTTAAGCATTTTCTAGATTATTTTAGATTATGTTTTTGTTAGTTTTATTTTTTAAGATTTGTTTTTATTAGTTTTATTTTTTAAGATTTGTTTTTATTAGTTTTATTTCTTTAAGAATTATATTTTAAGATTTGCTTT
>NC_028352.1:22706786-22707395 GCF_000741045.1 Vigna radiata var. radiata | reverse complement strand
ATTTTTTAGATTTGTTTTTATTAGTTTTATTTTTTTAAAATTTATATTTTAAGATTTGTTTTTATTAGATTTTTATTCTATTAGTTTTATTTTTTAAGATTTGTTTTTATTAGTTTACTTTTTATATTAATTTTCAGATATTTTAATAATAGAATTTATATGTTTTGATGTATTATTTTTAAATATATTTTTGACATATAATTACTTATAAAATAAACTAAAAAAATAAAAATAAGAAACGGATGTCGACATCTGTCGACGGATATCGACATCCGTTTCAGTGCCTCGACGTATTCTTCCTCATCTTCTTCCTCAATGCACACAGCACAGAGATCACACAGAACTCAACAGCAGACCAATCTCAACCATATATCAACAAACAAAGCTACCCAATCCTACACATTACATACGTTTAAAAAAAGAAGAAATTAAAAGAAACTAACTTGTCGAAGCAAGAACCACCGTCCCGCACCGCTGTGACACCCGGACACTGACGAGGGCGGGGAGTGATCGCCGGTGCAAGAAGCATGGTGCATGGGGCACAGACAAGGAGCGGCTCTTGGCAGGCTTCGAGTGGAAGGGGCACATGGACGAATCGAACATACACCG
>NC_028352.1:22702279-22705786 GCF_000741045.1 Vigna radiata var. radiata | reverse complement strand
AATGAGAGGGATCTGGAGACTGTATAGGTATGAGACTATACAGTTGAAGGATAGCTTAAAGGAATTGATTTGGCTACTCATATCACCAAATGCATTTGCTTTTCGGTAGCCTAGCCCATAAGAACTCCATGGTTAAGTGTGCTTAGCCTGGAGTAATTTTGGGATGGGTGACCTTCCGGGAAGTTTTCCCGGAAAGTGTGTGAGTGAGGACAAAGCACACTGGAAAGCCTCGTGGCCTCGTGGTGATCTGTGGGGGCAGTCAATAGTCCCTTTAAGTTGCCAGGGCGTTACAACCGCCGCAACACCCGCCGCACCAGCACCCTCCAAAGCAGCAAACACAACCGCACCGCCCAACAACCCGCAAACGAAACCAACGTCTACCACCTCTCTGCACCGCGCCGCACCGTGCCGCACCGCCATACATTCACGGCACCGGGTGGGGGTTGGAATTGGGGAGGTACAGGGAGTAACCCCCAACAACAAATAATAAGTAACAAAAAATATGTAATAAAAATAACCGGAATATTGGCTATGGGCCTAGGCCATTCCAGCTCCTTTACTCGTTTTTTATAAAGAAACCATTTATTTGCTATATACACCCCTTTTGTGTTTTAGTTTGATTGTATGAAATTATTGTTTGTACTCCTCATTTGTTGCTGCGCTCTTTTTCTAGTTTTGGACTAGGCTGTTTGTTTTTATCTCATAACATTATTTTATAACATTTTCATACTCTTAACAGTTTTATTATTTGGAAACTTCTATTTTCACAAATATACATTATTATAAAGTTTTTATAATAATGTTGACAAATTTAATTATCATGTTAAATTTTAGATTATTTAATAACTAGAAATTTCATTTATCTAAAATTTTTAATAAAAAAATAGTTATCATATTGAGTTTTTGAATTATTTGATAACTAAGACTTTTATTTATTTAAAATATAAAAAAATGATTATCATGTTAAGTCTTGAATTTAAAATTTCATCATCATTTTTAAAATTATTAATCATCATTTAAAATATTGGATTCATTTGATGATTAAAAATTATCAAAATTATCTTGTTACACTTACCACTATTTTATCTTTACAGAACTACCATCTACTAACTTCGTACATCTTAATTGTTTCCACACAGAAGCAGATGTTCTATGTTTGTGACTCTCTAACTCTGCTAAGTTTTCTGGACTAGAACATACATTTCTCTAATGGTCTTGATTGATTCCTGCACCTTTTATTTTTGAGAAATGGTATCTTCATTCCTTTCCGGATCATCTTCAATACAATTTTCTGTATGTTTTAAGGTACTGATAAGTTATATAGAGACTGCTAGAAGCACAATGACTAGAGTGATCTGATTGAATTATATGTTCGTAGATGTATGATTTAGCATTCACAATTTGACAGACATACAAGAAAGTTTATGTAAGATATTTGTCATACATTGATTTGGTAGCAAGTGATACACAATAACTGAAAATTACTACTTGACAAAATAAATCAGCATGCATGCCAGTTAAAACATAAATCACAAAATCTAACCAAATAGAACATATTGTACATATCAAGTAGTAAATTCAGCAGAAGCAGTTGAGGTAAGTTCAGATCTAACAATTACATCTCTGGGAAATTCATTCTGAACAGAAAATTTAGGACTAACAAACAACCATGATACATTTTCAAGGTTCCTGGCAAGCTACATTGAGCAGCTACAATAGTGAGAAAACAACAAACATTGACAGAACCGAATGAACTACTCACAGTTGCACGTCCATTTCAGTGACCCATTGGACCAATATATTAGCTCTTAATAGACACATCGAGAACATGGATTACATTCAAAACGGTCCAACACAGCAATCTCGTTCTCACATATACAATACTTAATACCAACAACCTAATTTTTTTAATACAGACAACAATAATTTTCGTTTGCCTTATTGGTTTACCAAAGCCAAAACTGTCGACGTATTTTCTTGCTAAGAATAATATTTAAGAAAACCAACGTGAGAAAGCAGGAACTTTCGTCCGACACGTCTACAAATCCGTGCACGTGTTGTGTATTAGGTATGGAATACTATCTTTGACCACTGAATTTCCCTTATAAATAATGCCACCCAGATGCAGGTAATGTAGGATTCCACGAATTGGAAGGGAGAGGAAAATGATGAATCGTTGCGAAATGGTGTTTGAAACAAGAAGAGGAGGGTGCAAGGAGCACCCACACGATAAGCAATCACCTGGTGTTTGTTCCTCTTGTTTGAGGGAAAAACTCTCGCAGTTGTACAGCACCAACCCTGTTATTGATCCTCTTTGTTTTTCTCCACAATCGCCTGCTTCTCCTCATCGATCTTTTTCTTCGTGTCGGAGTGGTGGCCACCGTAAACCACGGTTCCGGCGAAACGCTTCGCTGATGGCGGCGGAATCTGGTTCGAGCGCGCAGGGTTTGAACTTGAAGAAGAGCAAGTCGCTTGCGTTTGCTTCGAAGAGTAGAGGGAGAGAGAGGGATGTGAGTGGAAGGAAGAAAGATGGGTTTTGGTCAAAGGTGCTCAAACTCAATAAAAGAGATACACGAGACTCCATTGTCACTTCTAAGACTTGAATATAAAGGAAACAGATCGAAACTATATTGGTGGTGATGATCATCGTGGTTCTTGCTAATTTTTACACCATATATAGTTTAATTATTTTGATTATTTTTTGTAAATTTAAAAGTTTGAACATATGTCATGTAAAAATTGGTTTAGTATTTATCAATAATGATGCCTCGTGTTATTTTTTAATCGAATGGTTTGAATGAACCCATGTTTCTTGTAGGTCCAGAGAAGGAGTTGTCCTTTTTGCATGTAAGAGTTCATAATCGGATTTCGAAGTACACACAAAATTTTTAAAAAAAAAATAGAAAGTTGCAATTTATATTGTTTTATTATGAAACTTATAATGATAAATTCAAAAAACAAACTGTGTAATCGCTGGAAAATTAAAATATTTATTTAGTAAAACAAAAGTAAAGTAACATAACTTTTTCATTCAATTGTTTTTTTTTAATTTTAAAAATTGCAAATCAAATTAACATATTTAAAAATTGCATTTCAACTCCTGGAAGAGAAATTTTGAGCTCAAAAGAAAACTTCAAGATTAATTGCTCTGGTATGACATAAATTGCTTGGTTAGCCACAGTTCTGTTAATGCATCGTTAAAGGAAGTGTAGTCAGAAATCTGGGTCCATATTAGGCCCAATGGGCTGTAACAACTTCAGTCTACAGAAGTTGAGGGTATTGATCCCTCCACCTCCCCATTTCAAACCTACACTTCCCCATTTTTTTTTTAACTTTTCATTAATTACAAAACTAACCTTTTTATATTTTATATTTTTACTTTTTTAACCCTCTTAATTAAATAACCCTAATTTTTATTTTTCTTTCTATTTCAACTTTCAGTTTCACACATTTTTCAAACTTTCAAAAACAGCCCCACCTCCCCTTTGGCATATACCTATGCTTTCA
>NC_028352.1:22672719-22702009 GCF_000741045.1 Vigna radiata var. radiata | reverse complement strand
TTGTTCTTTTATTGAATTTTGCATCAAAAGATATAATTTTGATATTAATTTACATATTTGTTTAAGTTTTAAAAATTTTACGAAAATGAATAAGTCACAATTAAGATCAAACATGTTAGGATGTTTAATCACTTCGTGATGCTGACAAATTACTCTTTTTGGATGTTTAATAACTTATTTCAGTCTCCTTCAGGTTTAGACTTTGAATTATTAGAATCAACAGAAGCAGCAGTTGGACATGCATTCTCATCAACTTTATTTTGCTCTGAATAAGATCCAGTCTGTGTGTCAGGGCCTTTAACCTTGTCCTCAATTTTTACCACTATTCCTAAACGGATGCTGACATCCGTTTCACCCTAAACGGATGCTGACATCCGTTGACGGATAATCAGATCCGTTTAAGGGTTTAGGCTTTTTTTAACATTAAATTACATACCTTTACGGTGTATTCATGTATCTCCTTCAACCACCACGCTACAAACACGATCAGGAAGAATTTTAGTTGCAACTTTCCTTCCACCACGCTAATGATTCTCACACCAACGATTCTCTAAAAGAAAATTCTCACAGGAAAAGAGAGGACAAAAAGAATTCGAAAAATCAACGAGAGAACACAAACGAGAGAGAAAGAGCAGAACGTGAGAAAAAATTAGAGTTTTTTTACTGTAGAAAATTAAAATTAAAATTAATCTATAAATTAAATTTTACGTAAGGGTATAATAGGAATATAAATAAAAAATAAAAATATAAATAAAAAAAAAGAAATAAAAGTGGAATGGAGAGGTGGATGTCCAAAATGGTGGAGGTGCAGGGATCAACGCCCAGAAGTTGATTCTGGAGCCCATTAAGTTATGACCCAATAAAAGCATTTTAAATCATAAAAGAACAAGAGTGCAGAATGAGTCTTTCTCTTTACAGCACCCCAAATTTCTTTTTGTGTCCCCACATTTTTTAAAATTCCAAAATTATTTTAAAAAACCTTATAATATTTTTTTAATGGATTTTGAAATCCATTAAAAAAAGAAATTCAACAGATTTCGAAGTTTATTAAGAATTTTCTAAACTTTCAATAAATTTTGAATTCTATTGAAACGTTTAAAAAATTATATAATAAATTTAAAAATTCGTTAAAAGACTTTTTTTTAATAAATTTAAAAATTCGTTAAAATTTTACTAATTTTGAAACGATTAAAGAAAGTTATTTTTGGAATGTAAGAATACAAAGAGAAACACACTGGCAGAATTTCTAGACCTACAAAGGCTTGCTGAGACGCGTATGAGTAGTTCAGCCACACTTTCATTTGAAGTGAAGTGATACAAGATTTGTTACACTCTACTCTTCTTCAGCCTCTAAATACAATATATTGTTTTAATCTTTTTCACAAAACTATTTCTATTTTTTTTATCAAAATAAAGTTAATCATTTTAGACCACAAATAACAATACTATCAATTAATTCTTTTCTCTCTCGTGTGAATAGTGAAAAAAAGAGTCTAGTTTTAAAAAAATCAAACCTTCGCTACCTCTCTATTCATACATTAATAACAATTTCTAAACGTATTAAAATTATAAAAAATGAGATATTTATAAATAAATTAACTATTTTCTTAATAAGTATGAATTCATTTTAAATATCTTGTATTAAGGGACAGATTAAGTAATTAAAAGCACTTTCAATCTCATATTTTTACTTGCAAATATAATGTAAACCTAGTTGTCCAATTTCTTTACGTTATTAGCGTTACGTTTTCAACTAGTTTGTTAGAATCCTTATTGATATGCATTTTAAAATAATTATAATTATCCTTTGCATAAATGGATGTGTAGGAATTTAAAAAGTTATGTATATGTTTGTTTACATGAGAAAGGCCCTTGTTACCTTAACACATGCATGAAAAAATATGTAAAATTGATGAATATATAAATGTGTTGGTAGATAAACGTTGGGTAATATTTGTCTTGATTTCAGGATGTCTCTTTTGGGGGATTGGGATTGATGGAGTGGACAAAGGGCAAAGGACAAATGCGAATCTTTTCAGTACGTGGAGGATAAGTTTAAGTTTGAAGAAAAAGGACATGCTCTCACCCACAAAAACAAAAACAAAGTCCAAGAATTTAGAAAAATAAAATATATTAGTCATATGAGAATTCATAAATTGTTACGTATAATAAAAAATACTTAGAGTTTTACATCTCGAGTCGAGTTCAATGGTTCAACCTCTTCTAAGTTGTATAAAAGTCTAAATATCATCTTCAATTCTAAGTCTTAATGTTTCAAAAGTTATGGATATTTTAATGACTTAGTAAAAATTTAACAACTCATGTTTTCAAAATCAAGTAAACATTAAATCATACCAAATTTATATTTATAAATTTTAGAATATGATTTTGATTAGTAACAGTTTAATTACAATCTAATTGCTAGTAATCAAAATGATTAACTAGTTATTCATTTTGATTAACTAGTACTATTACCTTTAAGTTATTCATTATTAAAATTACTCATCAATTGATCTAGTTTTTTTATCATTATGTTTTGAAATCTTGATTAACCGTTCGTCTTGGTTGAATGTTGATTGTTAATTTGTGTTTGATCTAACTTGTAAATATTTTATGAGATCGAGATAAGTTATTTATTATTAATCAATTATTCCGATCAAATAACATGGTAGATCGTTTATCATATGGATTGACCCATAATCATATGATACAGTATATAAATAATTACTTAATCATATGGATTAATCGGTCAATCATATGATACAGGTACTAAATAATTACTTGAGATGTTTTTTATTTATATACGTTGTATTTTATTTTTTATTTTTCAGTGGAAAAGTGATCGAGAAGTTTATGTGAAAATTTGGAAAGGTATTTTGTTTTTTTGCCCTTCGCTTTCAGGTGTGTGTGTGGTGTAATTTGTGGGCATGAGCTTTTGGCAACCCTGTTTTATGACACGAGTCTACCTCCCACCAACCATGTAAATCGACAACCTCCAATACTCTTTTCCCTCTGTAAATTCCCCAACTTCCAACTTAACTCATAATTATACAAATATATCTGATATATTACTTTCTTGCCTAAACTTTATTAAAACTAGTAACTTCTAATATTGTATTATGAAAAAAGTATTGTGAAGTAAAATAAAAATTTAATATTTTATGATAAGATAGATTTGAACGTATGATTGCTCGAAATTATGTTAAAAATAATTTTAAATCTAATTTAATTTTATGATTTAAAAAATAATTAAGCATTACTCACACCAATTTTAAAAAGCTTTTAAATTAAAATAGAGACATGTTTGTAGTCATTACTGTGTATTTTTTCTTGACGTCACCTTTCATTCTTATGGACAAATTTGGCAACTTAATGGCGCCTTACTGTCTTTGCACGGTCCTTTTTTAACCCACGTTACGTACCGTTAGGCCCACGTTCTGGCCCACATTTGGGCCCTACTACCAAGTGCTGCTTTTTTGTGGGCTCCACTTAAGGGGTATCTTTTATTGTTTTTTCTTTCATAAGTGAGCACTACTTCTTATTATTTCTTAGGATCCTGTTTCAGAGGTGGTTGTAGATCCAAATGTCATTTCGTTCAAAGATTAAATAACATTTAGTTTTTGTTTAGACTATATTAATATAAAGAAAAATTGTAAATTATGGCAGTCATTCTTAAAGTTTCACAAAATTACATAAATATTTATTCTTTATTTACACTTATATTAATGTTCCTTGTAAGAATACACAATGTAATGTGTAAAATAGTCTTGGTATAGTACTTTTTGAATAGTAAAGAGAGATGAATATAATAATAGAAAAATAGCAGGAATTTTGTAATTTAAAAAAATCTCAAAGTGAAATTAAATTAAATTGAATGATTGGACTCTTACCAATACATCTTTACTGCAAAATTATTTTGGTGGATTTAGGTATTTAAAACAGAATTTATTTTATTTTTAAATAAAATAAATAAATTAGTATAAACTATATCATCCTGTTTTCTTTCAATATTATGTAACTTTTTTTCGTTGAAAAATATGATCCTTCCCTCTTTTCTGAAAATAACACTTTAAACAAATACCTTTTGAGCTTGTGGCTGTAAAGACTCAAAATTCCTCGATAATAGAGATTAAATTAAGAAAAGAAAAAAAAAAATATATGCCTTTGATTTAAAAAGCATATGCTTGACTCCCTAATATAACAGTTAGATATGAGAACCATTCAAATTATATTTTTACTTTAAAAATTAATGAAAAATTTATTAAAAAGTTAAAACCACGGTTATATTTTTCTTTTTTCTTTAAATTAAAAAATAAATTTTAAATTTAACTCAATAATATAAAATTCACTTAAAAAATATTTACATTCATTTATTATTTTATTTTAGAGTCACGTTATATTTAATCCACCGTTACCTTAAAAAAGTGAATAATATGTTTAACATATATGTTTTTACTAATATAAATTTAAAAAATATAATACGATTATATGATATTACGATAATTTTTAAAATTTTAAAAATAAACTTTTAATTAAATTTAATCTCACAAAATAAATTTTATGACATAAAAGTTATATTTATTTTGTTTTAGATTATACATTCGAGTGGCCGAAAGTGTCCAACACACACCCTTAAAGAAAGATATTTTGTAATATTCTATTACCGTGTAAATAATTACCCATATTTTTCATATATTTGATTTATTTATTTATTTTGATAAACATAGTAAATATTCTCTAAATGGCAAGTTATGAGTAAATTTTATACTTCTAAATTTAGATAAATTTTATATTTATTTAATGCTTATTAAAGGTTCCATTTTACCAAATGCATTACAACTTACCAGACTCGGCCAGTTTGTGTTATATTATAACTTAGTTTTAGTAACTAGATAACTTTTAATTCGAGAAAAGTGGTCTTGGTAGTTATGCATATGGAATAGTTAGATTTTTTATTTATTTATTTATTTTTTGTTATGAAATCCTATATGCAATGTTAATAAAACAACGAGTGGGTGTTAAGAAATTAAAAATAATAATGTCATTAATAAAAAAAAAAAAAACATCATATCTTCACGTAATTTGTGTCTAAAATGTGATAATAATCATGTAAAAAAAAGATCGTGAATTTTTTTATTTTTGACGTAAGACAAATCATTTACGAAATTTGTAGTGTTATATTAAATAATTGGTTATATGTCAAAAGAATAAGATTATTTAAGGTAAATTTTTTTATATCTCAGTTTCAGGAATTTCGTCCTTATTTTATAAGGTCTAAAATGTTGTTAGAAGTTAGGATTCGTTTTTTTGGTAATGAAATAGTGTTGGTTTAGTGATTTATTTATGTGTCATAATTAGATTTGTTTTTTTCTTGAAATTTGTTTGTTAACTTTTACATTTTGACTATAAGTAATATATTGGGGAATTCAATCATGAATTTGTATCAATTTTTCCTTTTTTATTTGTCATTATAAAAATATGTTATAATGGTACAAGTTTATTTTATTTTATTTTTAACTTTCATGACATTTAAAATCAAATTAAATTTTCATTTTCACATTAATTCATTTCTACCACTAAAAGAATCTACAAAGAATTGAGTATTCATAACTTTGTTTTATTTTTTTAAAATTAGTGAGAAGTTAGTAAATAAAGAAATGAAACTTAAAAAGTTCTGCCATTCAGAAATAATATTAAGTTAAACAGATTGAAGGATATATTTTTCTAAGTAGTCAATCCTATGAATTTGATTTTTTTATTCACAGAGTATTTTACATATTTATCAAAATTATTCATTTTATATCAACTCGCTAAACTAAAACAAATTAATACAAATTTATGAATATTTATTTTATTATAACTTTTTTATTGGTAAGAAACTTTTTACGTTTGCTTAGATTGTGTATGTTAACACAAGCAAAGAAACTTAAATTAAAAATTATAAACACAATACATATAATCATATATTAATAGTTAATTATCATTCACAAAATAAAAAGGATAAAGATTATTTAATTATACAAATGTACAATTTGTTATCAATAAGAAAACATTTAAACAAAGTTATATCTAAATTATAAAATATAATAAATATGTAGATGTTAGACTCTTTAGTACTCAAAAAGTACCAAATGTTTACAATTATATATATATATATATATATATATATATATATATATATGTATATATATATATAGATACATAGATGTTAACTTAACTTTTACATCTAATTTAGATGTTAATTAAAACAAATCAGTTTAGAGTTTTGAAAAAAACTAATTAACCCAAAAGTAATGTAATCTATTTCTAAAATAACACATGATACACACTTTGTTTTCTTTTTCTTAGCGAGATTTCATTTTATAATCTAATAATTTTTTTAAAATAAATCAGATAACTTATATATATCTTTATTTGATAAAAAAATTGAAAATTAGTGAGCCATGACTGAAGGTGGTTTTAGCCGAGTGAGTTGGCATAAACGGCTCACATGACCTTTCAGTGCATGCAGCAGTGCCAGGGACTTCAGATGTGGACGTGACTAACATATTAGAATTGTTTAATTAATTAATTAATTAGAAATAGAGCATGATTATTATACAAATTATAAAAATTAAAATAAGTATTTACTTTTCAACGTCATGTCCCCACCCTCGATATACGACACTTACCAAACCCAATATTTTAATATATAAAAATGGAGGAATGCCCATCTCTGTCATCTTTTCTTTTTTCGGTTCTATTTAATCTAAAAGATATAAAGAAAAACAAAAAAACTTTTAAGAAGGAATATTAAAACGGAAAAGATCAAGAAAGACTCAGAATATTGATATTAATGTTTTGTTTTATTTTTTTTTTCTAAAATTACAGTTAACAAGATTTAGTTTACCTTTGGGTTATTTTTATTTCTACAAACTATAATTAATTTTTAGTTTTCAGTTGCAATATTTTTTTTATTTTCAAAGTTCATTATGCAGCTTACATGACAATGTAAAATTCCTAAATGAAATCGGAACACTACAGTTTGAAGAAATATGGTTGATTATGCTAAAATTAGTAATTATCAAATTGGTTCAAATATAAGTGGAACTAATTAACTTTCGTGAGTTATTCGAGTTTGAATGATTAATAACTATAGTTTAGTGTTTCATTTAACGTTGATTTGAATTTGTACTATATTTTAATAGTTTTTGGAAAAAAACTGTGCATGTCCTTTGGTGTATTTGTATAAAAGAATTTACATATTATATTGATAAAGTCAAAAAAATAATTATGAATATTTTTGTAAAAATAATAGTTTAGTTATAAAATCAACTAAGTAAGTCAAACGTTGCCAAAATCTCATACAAGTATCAAACATGTAAATATAGAAAAAATATATTATCAAGAAAGAGAGATAGAGCCAGAATATAAAAGTTAAAAAAAATCACATAATACTTTATAAATACATTTTTATTAAAATAAATCTTTCATTTTCAAATGCTAAAACATTATAATTTTATAGAGAGTTAGCATTTTTAAAAGAAGAAAATTAGGTATTGTAAAATAACTCCGATTAACAGTAGTTAGAATTCGTTTATACAGTTAACTATTATTACATGGAACATAAAACTTTATAACTTTTTTATATTCCTTAAACATATGTACTCTTTTTCAGTCTATATTAATTCATGGTCATTTATTATTATTTTTTCTGTTATTATTTCTAAAACACTGATTTTATCTTATAAATAGAAATCAGTATTTTGGCATAAATACACTAACTGATTTTGGTGTGTGTGTGTGTGTGTATATATATATATATATATATATATATATATATATATATATATATAATTTTAAATATATTTCATCAAGTGAGAAATTTGATTCGATTCATATACAAGTTAAACATATGAAGGTTTGAATTCAAGGGTTTGGCTTGTAAATGTGTTAAGAAAATGAAAGTTGTTTGATTTGTGTAGTGTACTTTTGAATCAAACCTCAAATTTCAAAGTATACGGGCGACCTTTCACTATATCCGGTTGAGTTGGATAAGCTAGTCCAAATAATTTTACGATCTATATTGAATATCGATCAAGATACAAAGAAAAACAAGTGATGTTCTAAAATGCAACTTTCAATTATATATTTTTTCTTATTTTAAAGATTTTTTAGTCCAAGAGAGAATAAAAAGCAAAAATAAAAAACAGAAACTCAATTTATTTGAATTGAAAAAGAAAAAGAAATAAAAAATATATTTATGTACATATTATATTTTCTTAAATATATTTACATATATAGGAAGGTTTTTTCTGTGATGTTATAAACGAGGCCATTAAATTACAGAGAATAGCTTATTCTCCTTGGTTTTGAGATGCAACATATGAGTGATGACCCACCAGAAAAAGAGTTGAAGTGGTCCAAGTTACGTGGCACCATGGCCATGAGCAATGAGGAAGATGAAAGAAAGGTAATAAAAGAGTGAAGAATAGAAACAGTGACACAGTGACGGTGGTCAAGAAGTATATGAACGAATGAATGAATGTGTGTTGGTCGCTTTCATCATTCATAATCAACACTGTCGTCTGCTTCCTTCCGTCTTTCCTAATCCATTCCCCGCCTTTCGTACTATCCTTGTCTCCGACCCACTTGCATGCTTCATAACGTTCTATTACTTCATTCTCTTCTTTTCTTTCCCACTCACTTATGCATACTGTTATAACTTCTATTTTCAGTGTACTCTCAAACATGATAAATTATCAAGTTGTTAAACACAGACAAAATTATCTAATGTTGACATGAGAACATAAATGAAGTTGTTCTAAATAAATTACTCTATCAAGTAATATTTACAGATTCCTAAATAAGTTTCTTGACAAGATTGGTCCTTCTTTATATTTATATACACTTATATGTTAGTTTGGTAAATTTTCATGGTTTTTAATGAATAGACAATGTTGTCATTTTATATGTGGCTGCAGTGGGAAGATTATGCATGACCAGTGCATGTCAGCATTTAATCTAGAAGCAACTCACATAATGAGCATTAAAGTGAACATCACAACCACTCTCGACCCCACCAAAAAAAAAAAAATCATATTTAGTCATACTGGTTATATATACATATAATAACCAGTATAACCACTCTCAAAACAACATATAACCTCTCAAAAAATATAATTAAATATAGTTAATTTTTCATCCACTTATATATTATACAATAATTGATCTTATTTTTAAAAATAAGTTTTAAGTTTAATTCAATCCTAAATTTATTTATATATTAGGAATTGATTTTATTTCTAATTAAAGAGTGGATTACTTAGAATTTCAGAATTAATACTGAATATAACAGTGGCATAATCAAAGTGCGCATGGACTCCATTCTTGGTCGCTCATGATCTTATTCATGATTGAACATTAACTCTTGTTGTGTATAAAAAAACTGAAAGAGTATCTTACGCATATAGTGGATATATAGTGGACATGAAAAAAAAGTTTTCACAATCATTTTCTTATTTCTTAGCCTAAACTCCCTACGACCTAGTTCCCCATCATGACCTATTTCAATAATACATTTATCAACTATATATAATCCATTTCACGTCCCTCATAGTTGATGAATCCTACTATTGGAAAAAAAAAGCATATGCAATAAATTAATTAAAACCAACTTATAATATTCTCAAGCCGTACCCCCACATGCATGCATCTTTTTTTTCAATTGTTTCTCACACCAACGAAAAACCAAATCATTAATCAAAGTGGTGTTTTTAAAGACAGATACATATTTTTTTTAATATATGAATTAATTAAAAGTATTAGGAGGGAACTAGAGTATGAGGTAAGAATATATTTTTAAGTATGAAATTAAAATAAATATATATATAAAGATGACCTATTTACAAACTTTGAACAAAAAAATAAATGATTTTTTAATTATTTACTCAAACGGATGTGTAGATATCCTAAATAGAAATAAAAATAGAGTAGAAGGTTGTGATATTATTAGTTGTTTGCGAGAAGAAAGTGGAGCATGCTACCTTAGGTGTAACCTGCCCCAAAATAAAGAGGAAAAGGTGATAAATTAATTGTTAATGGAGAGGGTTTGGAGTGGGATAATACAAAACATCCACCAATTGAACATTTTAAAAGTGAATGAAGAAGCAAACAAGGTGAAGCACCTGAAAAGAGGGAAAAGAGAAACAATTATGCCTATACTATGTTTCTTTAGTTTGTGTTAAGAATATTCTCTGATCACACAAAAATGATGATCAAACATGTGTATCTACCAATTTTATTTATGATACAATTTGCACCCAAGGCATATAGAAAAACGGAAGGGATTGTGATGGAGTATATGGTTGAATACGAGTTCATGCGAAAAAAAAGATACTAATAAGATCTCAATCTTATATATTATTTTTCATTTTTACGTAGTGTAATTGCAATTGCAATTGCAAGGTTGAATTGAAATGCAAAAATTTTGTGGGTGAAGAGATATTTGTGTGGGAGAATGATATTTTAACAATTTTTTATGACAGGACACGTGTTATTATTTTATTGGTCTCTTTGAATTTATTTTAAAAAATATTTGAAATATATTAATTATAAACTATCACGTATACATTGTAAAAAAATTGTAAAAGGGAGTTGTTAAAAAAACTTGGGTTAAGTATGTTTTTAGTCTTTATACTTTGGGGCGATTTTAGTTTTAGTCCCTCTTTCAAACTAAGGTACAATTTAGTTCTTCAACTTTAGAAAACTCTGGTTTTAGTCCTTTTTATCAATTTTTTTTAACTTTATTTGCTATTTTAAACGCGTTTCCCAGTTAACATTGAAGATAAAATGTGTCAAACAGTGTAAACAATTCAAATATTATGATGAAACGTATTTGAAACAACAAATAAAGTTAAAAAAATTTGATAAAAGAGATTAAAACCGGAGTTTTCTAGAGTTGAATGACTAAATTGTATCTTATTTTGAAAGAGAGACTTAAATCAAAATCGTCTCAAAATATAAAAACTAAAAACATATTTAATCAAAAAAATTTTTTTTCCATTTGTGTGTACATAGAAATGGCGAAGAAGTTCATTCGGTGCGTGGGTCCAAACAGAGTTGTGGGGTTTGTCCCAATTTCTACGTGACGCTGACCCCTTTGAATGTGACATATTGAATCTACTCAAGGGGATGGGATCGGATCCATATCACATGCCTCTACCAATACGCCATCCAAGACAGGACCCACACACACC
The DNA here is from genome assembly GCF_000741045.1 of Vigna radiata var. radiata. Lineage (NCBI taxonomy): Eukaryota > Viridiplantae > Streptophyta > Magnoliopsida > Fabales > Fabaceae > Vigna > Vigna radiata. The sequence goes on along the minus strand of NC_028352.1, from coordinate 22,690,772 downwards.
TATGGTGGGGACCATCTTATTTCCTTCTTCTAAGAAACATGTTCGCTTACAAAAGTTATATGTAATTTTCATACTAATTTCAAAATCTATAACTGTTTCATTTAATTACTTACAATCTGTTTTTTTTTTTTTTTAAGCGGCGTGTCAGTGAATTTGTGATGGTTTGGGTGGGAGGGACCACGGGTGAATATTTGGACACTGTGGAGCGGTCCCATGACCGTACACGTGTATGATGAGTGGGAGTGTACTTGGCTTATCCTACGCACGATCACGAAAGTTAGCACCGCGGCATGTGCGTGTCTGCAAGTGATATCAGGAAAGCCAGCGGGCTTTCCGAGTGAGCACACGTCATTGCAGAGCCAACCACAATAAAATCTTCTTTTTTTTTTTTGTTTTTTCTAGTTTTCATCTTTCCAGAAAAAAAGAAGATCAAACAACAAAAGCAAGATCAAATGCTTTTGCAGAGACAGATGCACAGCTGCGAATTTTAATTCAATCTTAGGTTTTCTGTGTTCTTTCTTTGTCATGGTTTCAATCAAGGACAACAACATAGACTGATAGCAAGATTCAAATTTCATTCTAGTTATTATTGTTTTTGTGATGATATTGGTTTTTTGTAGTCTTGTTTAGGATTCTAGATCAAGCTTATGGAGATATTAATATTGACATATGCATATAAAAAAACATTCCAGAGGTAAGTTACTTTCTTAATAAATATTATAATAAATACTAATAAAAATATTTCAACTATCTTATTTAGAATATCTAGTATTTATAGTATTTTTAATGGATTTTTATATTTCAAGAAGCTCAATTGTGGTCTCATCAATAATCCTTATTATATGAATAATTTGAGATTATTATTTTAATAATGACATTTGATTGACTCATTGGTGTCAATTATCATTCAACTAACTGGAATTAATACGTCTATATAGTGTTTGGTCCGGACAACTCAAGGTTATTGGCATCAAAATATCAAGTGATAGCCCTAGTGTAAATTTCTATTTCATCCACATGATGGAATTTAGATGTCTTTAAGTTGATTTTTAAATTTTATTTTTTACAATATAAATTAATATACAAAAAAGATCTATTTTTTTTTATTTCAGTATATTGTATATTTGAGAACAGTTTATATAATATTTTTGACATATATTAATATCTTTCAACCTAAATAATCAACAAATACTGTTTGAAAAGTAATACATTCTAACAAAAAGATTTTTCATCTCAAAATAAAAAAAAAATAATTATAATTCGTAATTTTTAAAACAAAATAATCAATAAATCAAATGTATTTAAAAAATTAAAAAAGAAACAAGTATGCGCACAAAAATATGGAATCGAATCTAGAAATGCAATATCATCATCTTGTCAATGAAATATTTTTCGTTAATATGGAGCCGAATATAAAAATAACTACAATTATTTGATACTGATTTTTTTAAACAAAATCACCATTATTCAAATAGATGAGTACACATTAAATATATAGCAAAATCACGGATAGAGATTCTTGGTTACTTAATTATGACATGTACACTTTATTTATAACTAAATAATAAATTAGAAATTAAGATTTGTACGATTGTGTGATGAGTTTGAAATTCAAGGATTTTAATAATTAATCATCTATCAAATATAAGTTGTTATGATCGTAATAGATTGATTAGATTATAAAATATTAAAAAATTTAAGATAAAATATAATTATAATTAATTAGACTATTATTTTGATAAAAAGTTATTTTAAAATCTATGAATATAAGTTTAAAATAAAATAAATAAATAATTATATTTAATTACTAAACTCTAAATTTGACTTTGATACTATTTTTTTTATAAATATCCTTCTAACTATATTAAACAAAGTATTATAAAAACTCGAAGTATAAGACCATATTTAACAACATTAAATTATAATATCATTTGTTGAGTTAACTTCAATCTTACATTATAAGTTGGAAAACATATTCTTTTGATAAACCTATTTTTTTTTTTATTTAAAAAATACTAAAATTTATACTTTTATTTTATTCTTATATTTTGTGCTAAATAAATATAAAAATATATGATAATATATTGAGGAAAAATAGAGAATATAACAAGACGTAGGTTGCGAAACACTAGAAAGCTGCGACTCCCGTGAGACACGATTATTCGGGATCCAAACATCTGGCACTTCTTTTAAGGCACCTTCTCTTTAATCATCTTTTGTCTTTTATCGTTTTACCATTGGATTTGGTGAAGGATCTTATAACGTGAACAAATCAGAGAATGTTTTTCGTTTTTAACCAACCTTTTTAGTAATAATAATTACTGCTTTTTTTTTTTTTTTTTTTTAATTTCTACCTAGTTTTTGTGAGATAGTGTTCATATCCAAGCAATCTACGTCCTTCATGACACTTCTCTTTCGTACGAAATACGAAATGATTTGGGAAAGAGTGAAAAATGAAAGATAATAAACACCGTGCATTTGTATTTTTTTCCAAAATTCAAAAGAAACAAACAAAACATGATAATAAATATTATGTATGGTCTAAAAATTATTAATTATTTTAATTTACGTGTAGTAATATAATTTATAAAAACTAATGACATTAATTAACTGATAATGACATTAATAAAGTGATATATAAGTGTATTTTTTAAGTTGGAAATGAATGAAATAACTAAATTGGGCCAAATAAATGAACAATGAAAAAAAAGAAATAGTTAACCATTATGTAGCATAGCATAGTACCAAGTCATTGATAATTGATTATATAATTACATTAAATTACTATTTATAGAAATAATTTGTTAGAAATTTTTACTTTCACTGTTTTTCCTGTATTCCCTTTTAATCAAAAGTGTCTATTTTTTTCTCTTATCAACTTTTTATCCTTTTTATCAGCTTTTGGGTAAAACAGACAAAACAATGGGTGGAAATGCAGTAGTTGTTTTAAACACAAACAGACAATTTGAGTTGCAGCTTTGTTAATAGGTTCAGGTGAGTCACGGACCAAATATACTCTCTCCTCGTACAAATAAAGACAGAGTTTACTAAGTACTTTAAGTCCCAACAACACAATAACCCTCTTCAAATAAATATATCTATTTTTTCATTAATTATGTGTTTAATGAAAGGAGAAAAAGAGACAATTATGTAAGAATAAAGTAAAAATTAAAATTAGCATTTCATACTAAACCTAGCACAGTCATGTTCTATCTTTGACACAACTTTTATCCTATTCAGGCATCATCAAGAGAATTGCCCCCAAAAGTGTCATCAATTACTTGGTCAAATTAACTGGAGTTTTATCATACAAATACAAGATGGTAAACAGTGTGGAAAAATAAAAAATAATCACATATACCTAATTTGACTAAAGCACATTCACCAACTTTAATATATGTTTATAAAAAATTCAATAAATTCTCTCCCATTCTCGTTAAGAAACACAACTTATAAGGTTAACTTCTTTTGAATTTACAAATTCCTATTTATAATATAAATACTATTACAACTAAACTAAAATATGTGAAACTTGTTTGGATTAATGAAAGAGACATATGAAGAATCTTTCTCATTAAACAATAGAATAGTCCTTAGATGATTTCACTATCACTATATATATAAATGTTAAGAGTTGTTTATAAATACTATAAGAAATTTAAATATATTTATTGATAAATCAAAATTATTCACAGATTTTTTCAATTGATTTTAAATTTTAAATTATTGACTAATATTTTTAATATGATTTTGAAAGGTCGACCTTTGACTTTTTTTTTTAATTAAACATCAAAAATAGTTATTCTTATAATAGGATGAAAAATTAAGAAAACTATTTCGATATTCATTTTTAAAAAAGAATATAACATTACAGTTTGATTATCACAAGTTGTCCTAAATTAGATTGGATTCTTATAATTTAAAACTCCAAAAGCTTATTAAAAAGAGATAAATATATCTTTTTTGTCAATTTATATATATGTATCTCAAAATAAAAAAGCATATTACAAAGAGATTTTTTTATATATATAAAATGTATGTCTTTTTTTTTTTGTCAAATTCATATATTTATGTGTTTCACAATTCAAAAAGCATGTCACAATGAGATAATCTCCTTTCTCGTAAAATGTGTATATATATGAATCATTATTTACTATACTGAAATAAAAATGAAAGTTATAAAGAATACTCGAAACACCTTTCAAGATTATATTAAATGTTGTCGATAACTTATTTAATGTTCAATTTTATTGGTAAATTTCGTGAATAATTTATAATTTTTCTTATGGATAAATTATTTTGTTAGTAAATCTCTCATAAAATTGAATGGTAAATTTTTGTTAAGTTTTATTACATGTTTGATTACATGTTTTATATATTAACGAAAGATAGATGAGAAGAAAAAGAGGAGAAGAAAAAGAAGAGAAGGAAAAAGAAGAGGGATAAGAAGGAAGAAGAAAGATGAAAATGAACATGAGAAGACGTCTATAAATATTATAACAATAACAATTGAGACACCACGATAAGAAAATGATGAAAAAGACTCAATTGTTATTATTAACCATCATAATCTACTTATAATTTATGACTATAAGTAATTATCGATCAATTTTGATATCTATATATAAAATTTATGAACAATCATTTTCCTAAAAAATATTTTATTTTCAAAAAGCTCAAATTACCAACAATTTTTTTCTCTCAATAGACGTTTTAACTTTTTAGGAACTTTTTATTGAAGATTTTACTGAATTATTTTCACAAAGGGATAGATGTAATTGTAATATAAAGATTGTAACCAACACGGTTATGTTTAGGGAAAAAAAGAAGTGAAAATTGGATAAAAATAAATTTTGTTTGTTTAAGTTGGATAGAAACGAGAATGAGACAAAAAAAAAAAGTCTCACATTATCTTATTCTATTTTTCTTAAATAATTTTCCACAACCCTTTTAATAATAAAGTATTTTAATTAAATAGTAATACTAATTACGTAACTTTTATATGATTATTTTCTAAGAGTTGTATTTATTTAATTTCTTTCGGCTTTTAAGTATTTCCATTCGTTTCTATTATTCTAGCAAAGACACCCTAACTAAGAATATACTTGGAATGTATTTTCATCTCGGGACATTTTGGAACACAAAATTAAAAATTCATAAATATAATCTACACTTGTGTAGTAGTTCTTGTTTCGGTTTTGTCTTTGGTAAAAAGGTTCTGCACCGTTATTGTATACTTGAATTGAAAGCTTTTTACAGCATGGTTTTGTCTGGGATTGAATTATTCGTGTTACTTCCCACCCCACTCCATGCAGCAGCAGCCATTCTCGCTTCTCTTTCTCAACTTCACACGACGCGGTTCCATTTTCTACCTTTTAACCACCCAACCCTTTTACTACTTCACCCAAATGTACAATATCAAACAAAATTTTTCATTCTCTCCTCTCTTTTCTTTTCCTCAGCTCCACCACTGCAACGTCGGAGCTTGTTCATCAGAAAAGAAATTGCAGGCCTCATCGGCGCTGAAGAAGTTGTGCTCCTCCATCTTCACCACGTACTGCGCCTGATACGCTTTCTGAAACTGCAAACAGTTCATTGAGGAAGATTCCGGTGACAGCAAGAGATGTTCGGTTATGGGGCTGCAGTGGTTCTCTTCGTTCAAGATCGCGCTCGAATCGCTGTCGGAAGAACCGTCTTTGAAGTCCACTGGAAAGAGCGAGGCGCCTCCGAAACAAGCGCTGTTCTTGTTGTTGTTTAAACACTCGTAGTTCAACTGATCCTCGGATTCCGAACTCGGCTCGCTCTTACTTTGTTCCATCGTTGTTTTGTCTTCCGAGTCAGGCATCATTATCTCTTCCTTCACGGAAACACCGCTTCCTGTGTTCTCTTCCTCCAGCCTCGATTTCAGTTCCTTTATCTGCAAACACCATCCCATCTCAAAACACACTCTACAAACACTCAAACAAAAACATTCGCAAGTAAATTTTAGGAAAATTAATTCAAGAAAAAATTAAGACAAACCAGATTTAAAAATGATCTGACTGAGATTAATTTTTACTTAAGGAAAGAAATTGACTTTCGTTTCCAACCTTCTGATGGGAAAGTACATGCTTAGAAGAAACTACTGTTCTTGTCAACGAATATTAATTACCAGTGAGGATTTATAACAAAATTAACAGAAATTGAAAATTCGACCAGGAGCTTTGCGAGTAAATCTTGACCAAATGGGTCAACTTGTTAATAAGTGAAATTAATATAATTCCATTCCTTTTATTTTGAGAGCTAAAAAAAAAGTAAAATTAACATGCACTTTTGTTTTATCGTTGAAAAGTAATTACCAGAGTTGTTTTGGTTAAATCCAAAATAAAGTATTATTATTGTACCTGCTTCCGTAAAGCTTCGTTGTCGTGATTGAGGGTGTCATAGTTAAGCTTGAGGGCATCAAAATTGGCTTTGAGAACACCGTAATCTCTCTCCAATTGTTTGGTTTTCCACCTTGCTCGACGGTTTTGGAACCAGACAGCTACTTGTCTAGGTTGCAACCCAAGTTCTTGGGCAAGTTTGACCTTCCTCTCAGGTTCAAGCTTGTTTTCAACCTCGAAGTTCTTCTCCAAAGCCTTAACTTGATCTACACTCAGTCGCCGTTTTTTCTCAGATTGATGCCCCACTTCTTCAACACATCCTTCCTCGTCAAGCCCCTCAAGCATCATCGATTGGAACTCCCTACCATACACGTGCTGTTGGCAGTTTCTCGTACTGTGTTCCTCTAAATCATTACAAATCACAGATAAATATAATAATGATTAGTACTAGTATATCTATACAAAACCGACATGATTAAAACAAGGATCTTGGATCTGCGAGCTAATTATTATCACCTGTTGACGGGCAAATTGTGATGAGGGGAGTGGAAGAAGAATCTGAGCTGCTAAGTCTCTTCATGAGTATAGGAAGGAAAGATGGGATCTTATTAAAAGAAGAAAGTGTTTTGATCCACTTTATTGTTGGTGGTCAATGTCTTTAAGATCTCAAAACAAAGCTGAGAAGACAAGGTTTAATTTTCACTCAAAAGGAGCCATGGAAAAAGAACTATCTTGTATTAAACAGCACCTATATTTACAATCTTGTAAGCAGCTATACAAGTACCACTTATCTCCACCAACACCCCTTTTTCCTTGCTTTCTTACCACTTCTTCAACCTCTTTACCCATCAAATATTTCATACAGGAAAAGCAAAACCACACAGACAAGCTAATTTTTTCTCAAAACAAAACAAAAAGACACGCAAAGATGCTATAAACTTTTTCTCCACTGTATCATTTAGCATGGTTAAATATAAAAATTAAGAGAAAGAAACATTCGTTCATCCACGATGAACAAAAACAAAGAAACAAACTAGACAGTGATGAAGAGAATGAAACTAGAAAATGGTGAAGTATTTTCACAACCCGGTAGAGTTTCCTAATTGCACTCGCTTTATATAAACCCAACCGGAGATAGAATCTGACTGGGGTTAGGTGGATTGCTACTGCGGTTAGCTTTCAAATGAAAATGAACCCAAATTCAATCTAAATGCAACTTTTCATCACCGGTTGTAGCCCGTTGCACTTCCGGTTTCTTTCGACCGTTTAGTGACAGTGATATTTCTTCATCTTAGATCCTAACAACAACAATTAATTGCTTAATAGTTAATTAGTTGTGTATACGGCTCGGCTCATCGGTTTAGCTGACTCGAGATTTGGATTCGTCAGCGTATCACGCTCCTGCAACGGAAATTTTTAAATAATTCTGAGGGTGATATTTACTTATTAAAAAATTATCATACAATGTTTTGTATTTAGCTAAAAAGACATATCAGAAATCTGTCTGGTTTATAACAGGTTTGAAACCCTAAAAAAAATCTAGTCTCTAATGTGTACATTTCAAGTGTAACAAAATTCCAATTCAATGAACTAAAGTATGCATGAATTACTATAAACTAAATCACACTCAAGATCTACTCCTTATGAATTACAAGAACATTACACGTGTTATTCTGTTTGATTTTAATGTTATTTTTCATTTTAAAGTAAAAATTATTATTTAGTTATTATATATTTATATTATTTTTATCTCAGAACCTATTGTTTTTTTAATTCTAAGATAACTAATAGTATCTTAATACTAATTAATATATTTAACTTTTTACAAACCCAAAATATTGTTATGTTCAAGTTTGTGCTTAAAAAAATCTATACCGAGTAAATTTCCATATTTTAAATTAGAAATAAAAAAAATTCTTGCTTTGAAAGATTATGCAAAAAGAATTAATCTTAGGTATATAACTAGAACATTATTGTAAAAACATTTATTTTTGTAACTCTTATTTAATTTAATTCTTCCTCATTTGTTTTGATAAGTAATTTTATTTAGAATAGATAATGCTTTATGTAGCCATAAAAATGTGTATATATATATATATATATATATATATATATATATATATATATATATCAGATTATTATCATTATCAATAACTTCACTTTCTTTATTATAAATCATTCTTTAATGGGTTACAATTTAAAATGTGTTACACGAGTTTACTTGTTAAAAAGTGGTTTAATATGAATCTAGTAATTAGCAACCTTTCAGTGCCTGGATTTGAAGTCTACTATGCATAAAGGAGTTACCTTAGACAGATAAAAGAGAATTACCTGGAACCAATACATGTGTTTGAGATGCAAAAACATACTATTACCTATATTTTTAGGTGTTTTGAATATTTGAAATATATAATTTGATGGTTCAACCACTGATGTTCATATTACAAGAACTAGGAACCACTCATGTATGTCTGAACATATATCTTATACTGAACATCAAACTGTTTATTTTCGAATTTCTGGCATTGCTGACCTATGCTTTAAATAATTAACATCATAGAGACACATCCTCATTGCACACTATTTAGGTTTAATAGTTATTCATGTGATATTTTTTAAGCCACACAGGAGAAGTTTTTATATATTGTTGGAAAAAAAATTCATAACTTTTACCATGTACTAATTTCTACTTTTGTGATTTAATTTAATTTTTTCATTTCAGTTTATAGGGAAAATTACAATTTCTTGTAAGATAAATTATATTTTTCTTTATTGAAAATACTACATTAATTCAAAATAAGATAAATTTACATTACATAATATATAAGTTTTATTTTATGTAACGCTCCGGCAACTTACAAGGACCGTTGACTGCTTACTTCAGGCTAAGCACACTTAACCATGGAGTTCTTAAGGGTTAGGCTACCGAAAAGTAAATGCATTTTGGTGATATAGGTAGTCAAATCAATTCCTTTAAGTTATCTTTCAACTGTATAGTCCCATACCTATATAGTCTCCAGATCCCTCTCATCCGGTGTATGTTCGATTCGTCCATGTACCCCTTCCACTGGAAGTCTGCCAGGAGTCGCTCCTTGTTCGTGCCCCCTGCACCATGCCTTTTGCACCGGCGATCACTCCCCGCCCTCGTCAGTGCCCGGGTGTCACATTTTACAAATTAAATTTGTAAGATTTAATTAATTTTAAAACTTATTCTTAAAATGGTATTAACGTGAGAATTACACGATAATTACTTTTGTATCAAAAAATAATATGATACCATAACAATCTAAAATTTATCTTACTAATAATAATATTTATTGAGTTTATTATGTTAATTTTGTTGAACAACTCTCATATTACTCAGATGTCTAGTTTTAAATTCAAAATGTATCTGCATTTACTTGAAAAAAATGTGTTAAAGATCTCAATCCATTAAACATAAAAACAAATTTATTTTTAATATATAAATGGACATAAAACTTATACTACAAATAAGTTTTATAAATTTAATTTTACGAGTTTTCTTACTTCTTTTTAATAACATGTACTTTGAAATATTAATATATTCTATTATTATATACATTTATAAAAAAATTATTTCAACATTTTTTTAAATATGCAATACTTTAGGCTGTTTTTCTTTTTAAATATTGTTAGAAGTGTGAGTTAATTATATTATTTATACATTATCATTTGAGTTCATGGAAGAGTTTTAAAATGGGATTTGAGAGAAATCTTAGATTATGTACATTTTTTAAAAAAAATATATAAATGAGTGTAAATATTCTTTTAGAAATAAGTTTTATAACATTACTTTTTTTAGTTTTCTGTGTTTTTATTAATAGCATGTATTTTGAATTATTAATATTTCGTATAATTATATAAATTGATGCAAAAGTTTATTTCAACCTTTCTTTTTGAACATGTCATATGTAAGTTTTATTTTTTTTAATGTGATTAGGAGTATGAGTTGATTATATAAATTATCATTCGAATTCAACAAGGTGTTTTAATAATGTGATTTGAGAAGAACCATGATTGATTAACTTTGATAGAAAAAAAGCTAAGCCCAAAAATATCTAACAAAATTGTATTATCTACTATAATATTTAAAATTACTAAATTGTGTTAGAAATGGTGCCTGATTCATATACAAAATTCATTTCTCTATTAAGCTTTTAGTAGAGGGTGTGCCAAATAATTATTTGTCTGAAAAAAAATTGAAATCACCAAAAAGCCAACAAAGAATATAAATTTCATCACGTAACTTAATTTTGTAAAATTGAATTATACATAAAATTTAATTTTTAACATATTTTCTCATGAAAATACGAATATTTTCATTTGATAATTTATCTTGAAATTCAAAACTAAATATTGTTATCAATAAATAATTTGTAAAAAGCCTCGGTAATAAGCAACCAATTTTATAGATCAAAAATAAAAGTCATTAAAAACAAAATTTTTGCAATAAAAAGTGGGAAAACCAACCGTAAAAAGAATTTATATAACACGTATTTATTAATAGAATAAATTTGAAATACCAAGTATTTATAATAGAATGTTGCTAGATGTTCACCACACCATTAAAATTATAGACACCAATTTAACATTAGTTATTTAGACTAACTTATTGTTCTACTAATTTAATTAGAATTTTGCATTCATTTAAATTCATTTAACTAAAGTATTGCAAAATAAAGAAAAAAAAAAGATGTTGTGTGTCTTCATCATAACCAAATGATAATTTATTCTATTCATTTTATCACAAGGTTGATAATGATTATAGGAATTTCACAAAATCTTTCAGTGATTATGTAATATTTTGATGCGTTATAATTAACATATTTGTCCAAATAAAAAATTAACCATCAACTATATTAATTTATCTAAAATATTGTACTATATATCCTAACAACAGATTAAATGGTAGAATAGGTATACTCCACGTAAAAGTTTGGGTTTATCATTTTTCTTTACAATATGGTCAAACACTATCCTCAAAGATGGAGTTTTTCTTGTAGCTGACTCCCATAAATATTCAATTTTTTTTCAAATGTTAAGTTTTTCTTCAGAATCTATAAGTTTTCAACAGGAATTTTAAATTTAAAGTAATTTATATCCTAATTAAATAAAGTAAATATTTTTTTATGGTAAAAGAAGGAAAAATACTCTAAAAAAAAGTGTCCATTTCATGAGGCAGGTATTTAGAACTTTTTTTTTTTTTTTATCAGTGTGAGATGTTACCGGAAATATGCAATGTGTAAACTAATAATATCATCACACACTTTTACATTCATTTGACACATAATATAAAGATAAAATAGTTCAAAAAATGTTAAGTTTTGTAATTATTCAAAAAAGAAGAGAATAAAAAGTAAATAAAGATAATGTTAAATAAATATAAAAAATTTAAATATATGAAAATTAAATGAATGTAAAAAATTTAGATGTGTAATTTTCATACATTTAATAAATAAAGAGGAACATTCTTCGTTCAAAAATATAAGAGACATTGTGCATATAAATAATGCTGACAAATACATCACCTTCAGCAGCTTATCATTGTAGTTATTATTATGCCTAAAAAATAATTAACCCTATATGTTGTAGGTCATATGGCTTAACTACTCTCTTTTTATTCTTATTTTTAATCTCCACAATTATCAATATTCAAGAAAAAAATATTTTCTATTTAGGAACTCTGTTAGGATAATATAAACAAATAATAAAATACACTATTTCAAAGTGATAAAAATAAAAAAGAAAAAAGATGTTTTCTTTTTTAACTTGTTCAAATAAGTAAAAGAAAAATAACTTAAAATAAATGTACAGTGAAGTATATTGATTTTATTTTAATATGTAGTTTGCAAATATAATAAGACTATTTTGACTCATATTTATGATATAACTATGCTAATTATATCTGACTAGCGCATTATAAGCATATCTTGTATCACTTTATTATGTTTTGAATAATATCAGTGATCGGATTAAAGTAAAGTTTAGTAAGAGAAAAAAAGAACAGTGTGGCTGTGAATTTGTGAATTTCAATTCCGCTCAAAATTAACAGTTTTAATTTACTAATTTTTCATAACTGGTATTTTTTAGTTTTAATAAAATAATATTTATACTTTTTAAATAAATTACATCAGTATTTGTATTTATAGCCAATAAGAAGTAATGTGTTAATTGAAATAGTGAATATATTTTAATAAATGATACGTTTATTGCTATTAATTTATATGATTTTTTTTTTAAATGAAAGAGTTTTAAGATGGGAAAAAATCTCAGGAACACCCTTCCTCGTTTGGAATCCTGTGGAAATTTAAGCCCACCACCAAATGACTTCGTACTTAATTTAGTTAGGAGATACGATTATGAGTAAAAATGTATTTAGGAAAATTCTCATCAATTATGAACTTTTTATTTGATTTCAAAAATTTTCAGATTATATATATAATTGGTTTTAGGTTAATATAAAGATTTATTTTTAAAATAAAATAAATAAGATAATTCTAGACTAATTTTAATTTTATTATTTTTTAACTCGTATTTACCTTTTTAAAAGTAATTTCATTTGTTTATCATAACAAGTGATGCAATAAATATCATTTTTGTTTGACCGTAATATATGATAGAATAAATTCAACTTCATCAATATTTTTCTAGATATTGCAAGTCTTTAGTATTTTTTACATGTTTTAGATAATAAATAAGATAACGTAGTAAAAATCAATTATTATAGTTAAGATATTGTTTATATTAGAGTATAGATTTTTAAATGATATAAAATTATTAAATATATTGGAACATTATATGTGACATCAATATTTCAATCTTAAGGATGTGACATTATTAAGATCTATCATTACATTTAAAGTATTATTTGATTTGAAATCTGAAAATTCTTTACAATTTATTCTTAAATGACTTGTTAAAAAATTTAACAAAAAAAATGTATTTAAAAGGTTATTATTCTCAACTTTTTCATAAGTAATGTGAGATTATAAAGCATATTAGAATAATAATATGTTAAACGTGAAATGAAAGTTCCTCTTAAATTAAAAGGAAGTGATTGGGAGTAATCGGTTTTAATTTGAATTGATCTGTGGTTGAAAGTATATTTTTAGTTTAATTTTTTATTATAATCATATAGAGTTTTAGAATGAATTCTTTGAAACTGAATTTAAGAAACACAATATATATATATATATATATATATATATATATATATATATATATATATATATATATATATATATATATATATATATATATATATATCAAATACATGGAATCAATTTCATATCCCATTCTCTCATTTACATAAACATGAATTCACTCACTTGCAAGAACGTGTGCGTCACAATTTCTTCACGAATGTGTGCTTCATAATCTTAAAGAAGAAGATAATTAATATATGATGAAATTAGAGGAATGATATTTTTTGCATAAACGAAAAAAAGAGAAACTAAATTATACTAACAAAAAAGTTAATTAGACCCAAATATGATATTATACAATTATAATAGAGTTATCAAAGGAGGTAATCTGATCCGGTCTATTATGGGTTGGTCACTTAGTGAACCAACCTAACCCGACTCATTTATTAGCGAGTTAGAAAAATTCGAATCCGACCCGACCCATCATGGTTGGTGAGTAAACGGTTGGCTCACTGTTTAATTAATTTTCAAAATTAGAAACTTAAATTATTTTTTAAAGTAAAAAAAAATAATAATTTTTTTTATAAAATTAAAATTAAATTTTAATAAAATAAAATTAGTTAGGTGGGTTGGTGGGCCAATCAGATCCACTATGAATTCAACCCACATGAGTCGTGTTTAAACGAGTAAGATTAAAATTTGACCCATATAAAAAAAATACAATTTTTTCAAACTCAACCCGATGAACCCGTAGTTAGTCGAATTAACCCGCGAGTGGTAACGATTTTGGCAACTATAAATCACACTGAAGCGTTTCGGTTCTAGTCTCGATAATTTTTATTTGAAGCATCATTATGTTAATTATTTCACACCACAAGAACTGTTACTATTATTATTATTTTTTTATCAGCGTTACTACTGTTCTACTTTGTGACGCCACTCGTGCCAATTGACCTTGACTTTACAGAAAATATATTATTCGAAAATTTTAAAATTTCTGAGTTATTTTTTTTTTTTTTCTAGCTATAACTTTTACATCACGATTACTCCAGGAGTACGATAAATCGCGACAACATCAATAGCATCTACAAGAGATTCCATAGAATATTGATGATGTTCAGCTTGCCAAATCATTGCTTTGTTCTTTCTCAAGAAATAATATTGTACTTTTGGTTTTTTATTGTGACGCATTTTTTTTTCCATCAAGTGTTGGTATTGAACGAGAAAAATAAATATTTAGTTAAAGTAGCACCTAATTAAATACAAATGCCCGCTGGCACACACTAATTAATTCGTTGCGTTAAAACAAAATAACCATGTTTTGGATATTTAATAATAACATGTAATCAAAGGTTGTCTGGTGACAAATTCTTAACATTCCACTTGCAAGTTTTCTTCAGTATAATTTGGATGCTAACTCTCTAAGTCGAAATATTTGGAGACAACTGCATATAGAACAAAAATTACACAGGAATTCATTTTGTCAAGTTTCTTTCATTCACAGACATTTGTATAAATTTATTCTTGACCCATTAATATCGAAACACCTCATATATCTTTCAGAAATAACATCTAGGAAAGTAGAATATAACATGTGCGGTTTCTTCCATGTCGCAGTTTGTGTGTATATATATGAAATGTGTATCCTATCCTGGAAGTTATGGTAATAAATGGTGGAATATAGTCTGCATGGTGACACATTCATTGCTCTCACTGACTTTCACCAAAGCTCTGAATAGTACTCTCTGTTTTTCCATACACCCATCATTTCTCGATGAATCTAACTTCTAAAGCAAGTTAACTTCTTTCGATTTTTGGATATTAATCATTCCCCACAAAAGCTTATAATGAACAATCTCAGACTATAAATAATAATTATGGGATGCCTCTGCTTCAACAAGTTAATCATTCGATCCATCATCAATACAACGAAATCACATTAAAAAAGGTGATGCACCAAAGCACAAAGGATTCTAAATTAGTCGCAAGAAACGTATTGTAGAGAACAAATGTTATTGCCAAAAAAAGAGTGTGTCTGAAAGAGACTTGCAAGTTCTACATGCTTCATCTCAGTATGCCAAACATTGTCTAAGTTAATATACATAAATTATTTCAGAACATTTTTCATTTGTTTCACTCATAAACGCATATACCAAGATACCTAACATCAAAATTCATATTCATGCAATTAAGAATAAAACCGAATAATAGAAAAAAAAATATTAAATATATATTACGTCTAATTCCGTAAATAAAACAGAGTTAATTCTATATATTCTAAATACTGGAAAAGTTAGTTACTTCTGTTATATATCTCTTAGTTTAGTTCCTTATGTTACAAGAGTGTGTTTTTTTAACCTTCCACTTTTAGATATATGAGTTTGCTCAAATTAGACTGTGATTCAAATTTATATTTAGATTTTTGTAATTGAAGTAGTTAAATTTATGGCCATACGAAATCCAATTTATATAAGTCATATATATAGCTTTGAACCAAGGATTAATATGTAGTTTTGAAGCAAGAAATAGTATGGGCACAAAAGACAAATGAGATTGTAGATGACATTCATAGCGATATTTATGGCCATACGAGTCTCAATTTTCTTGCATACGACAGCCTGTAGGACCCACCATATACGTCGTGAAATGATTGATTTTAATTTTAACCAAATTATTTATGTTGGATTTATTAAAAAGTAGATTTATTAAAATAATGAAATACCAATAAAACCTGAATTTAATTACATTATTCTTTATCTATAATTTTAAATAATAAATTAATAGATCTTCTTTCTTTTATATATATATATATTATTTTTTATTAGAGATGGAGAGATAATTGTGTATTAAGTCGAATAGATTAACATCCAGATAAGTAAAAGAATCGGTCTCCACATCAGTTGAGCAACGTAATTAATATGATAAGGAATTAGTAACTAATATTTATATTAATGACTATTAAAAGATAAATTAATTAGTCGAATTTTTGTATACATAAAGATTTAAATTTGGTAAATTCATTTTTTGTTATGATCAGACTACTTTAAGATCTTCAAAGAGAAATTTTAATTTAAGTATCGAAATATCTTTACAGATTACTTATCGAACAGATGAATTATCATAATAGAGAAATTCGACAAAGATAAAAACAATACACATGCCTCATCTCGTCTTATTACATTATTTCATGTTTTTATTTCTATTTAATTTGAGACTTGGACTAAATGGAAGTACAAACATATTCACGCAAGGAATGATGAGATGGTTTGGAAAATAGTAGAGAAAGGTTTTTGTATGGGTTGTGAATAGAATCGAACAGGGTGTAGAAGAAAGAAAAAAATGGAGAGAAAAAGAAATGTGAAAGCAACGTATGGAGAAATGAGTTGATAAAGGGTCAAAGTTTGTCTGACAGCGCATAATCTTAGTGGTAGGTACCTCTCTCTTTTTTTCTTCTCTTTTTCCAATCTCTTCATAAAGTCTCTATGGAGAGTGGAAACAGAATCTTCAGGATTTCAACCCAAATTACAAGTTTTTCCAACTTCTTATTGCTTATTATGAACACTGTCAAAAGGTCAATGTCCTAAACCTCTATCATAAAACATTTATTTAACTATTATTGGATTCTGTAAAATGTTTCTATTCGTATCAAATTTCACATTGAAATTATAGGTATTATTTTTCTTAAACTAAAAATTATAATATTATATTTTGTTAATAAATCATTTTTTGAACTTTAACTTTTAAATTGCATTTAATCTAAATATACTTTATTCAAATAAGACTTTTTTAACACTTCATTAAGAGGAGTTTAATTCCAAGAAGGGGCAAATGCATGTCAAATCCTCATAAGAATAATAAATATTATATACCTTAATTTTATTTTATTTTTCTATGATTTTCTTTTCAATTTTAAAAAGCTAATTCTTTAATATGTTGGCAAATTTGTCAAATAATATATTCATTATTAACAACGAAAACATCTCGAACTTTTTAAATGTATTTTTATTTATAAACCTGTAAGATAGATGGAAATATTATCATACATTTATTTAACTTTTTAAGTTTTAAGGATATTATAATAAGACTGTGACATCCCAATAATATACGTCATGCATATAAATTAAAGACGTCATCATCTATGATAAAGAAAGCAGTTAGAGAGTAGTTAGAGTACTAAAGTTAGGATTACAGTAATCCAGGAAATTTAGAGGAAATAAAAAAAAAAAACGTGGAAATAAAAGTGTCTCAAAATACAGGACACAAAAAAAATAGCATAAGAAAGTCCTAAAAGCTAAACAGCAGCAACAGGAAAAACACACACATACAAATCAACCAACAAACAAACAAGAGTGAGCTAATTATATAAAATCATACAACTGAGATTAAGCATGTATCATACAATAATAATTCTTAACAAACAGTTTAATAATACAACCTAAGCATGTGAATTTCTAGACTTGACTCGTCCGGACTTTAAAATGATAGTCGGGCTATGGCGAGTCTTGCACCCGTGGTGACTTATGAA